>NW_023601433.1:3743483-3771115 GCF_014898055.3 Talpa occidentalis
TTTATTGGTTCACTAACAATGACATGCTTTAATGTATTAAGAGTGACATCTTCCTTCATTGTTTTCTTTTGTATTTATAGGATGTGTCTGGTTTACATCATCATAAGATTCTGTATTTCTGTTGCTTTAAGTTATGGGGTGATATCCCCCCTATTTTGCTAAATAAATTTCCAGTTGTTCCATCAAATATCAAATATTAATTATTTTCTTAACACACAATTTTTTATATGTATTTGACTCTAGCATTGGATTTTCTACACAGTGTCAATGATATTTCTAGTGCCAGAAAACATTTATTAATACAATTTTATCATGTATATTAATATGTGGTTGATTCCTCTGCAATTCTTTTTCTGCTATTGTGATACATTTGTTTTTATAGATAAAAACATTCATCAAGTTTCAAAGGAATTGTCATTTCATGTTAAAGGTAAAGGTTATTACTCTGCCTGTATTTAAATCTTCTTTCATCTCTCTCAAAAAAGCTTTCATTTTTCTTCTTAGTCCTTACGCATTTTTTGTCATGTTCACTCCTAAACATTTAATCTTTGTTGTTGCAATTATGAGTGAGACTTTCTGGTGTCATAACCTTTCTCTACCTGCTCATACAAAATAGGACAATTATTGTCTTTTGTGAATTTAGCTTGCAATTACTTAACTTAACCTGCTTCTATTTTATTGCAAATAAAAATAGGTAAAACATTAACAAATTAACAAATTTGTATCCTGTTGTTGTTTTTAATGATGATTTACGTTATAGTCTCAAGAAACTTGAGGTCCCTATTCATTGACAAGTGAACAGATGTTATAACCCCCAAATTTAGAGGGAAAGCCTCTTATGTTTCTCCATTAAGTTTTGTCTGGATCCCCAGATATACTTTCCTTATCATGATTCAGAAAAATTATTTTGTCCCTGATTTACTAAGAAAATTAAATTAGAAATAGATGTTAGATCTTAACAAAATTATGTCCATAGTCATGTTCTCTAAGACTATTATGCAGTCTCCTTTTATAAAATATTTTTACTATAAAAAGCAATCTTTAAAAATGTTAACTTTTCTGGGGCCTCCCTCGTGGCACAAGGGGTTAAGCACTGCACTATGAAGCAATCTGCAGCCTCTCCAGCAGGAGTTCGAACCCCTGCCAGCCAGGAAGCAACCCACATGGTGCGGCAGACCTCTCTTGACTCGCCCGCTGCTCCCCTCAACAGTGTGTTTCAGTCAGTCTACCTGTTCTGTTCCCCACTCTGTCTCTGATGAGTGAGACCCCGCATCTCTGGCCTGTACCCCAGCTCTTGTATGCATAAATAAATCTTTAAAAAAAAAAGTTAACTTTTCTGACTCTGTTAAGTGTGCCTCTGAGTAACTCCATTAGCCAAGTTCACAGGCTGTTACCAAACCACTGTTGGCGGTTTGCTTGCATGGAGGTTACACTTAGAGGGCAGTTTTACCCTCTGAAATGCCGTGGGCAGATGGGATGACCAGGCAGACAGACTGCGGAGCTGGCAATTGAGGTACGTCCTCTCCCTCTGGAAGGTGGGCAGTGGTTCATGTCAAAGAAGAGAGCAAAAGGGGTTTTAACCTCAAGAATGAGACAGCTTAACAGTGCACATAAGGCTCAAAAAGTCTTAAAAGTAGCAACAAGGAATTCCCACAGCTTCTGGGAGGTGGCAATGAACTGGAGAGCTGGTTTTCAGGTGAAGGGGTGAGGCACCAAGTGGTTCCTAGAGCAAAACAAGTAGTACACCTTAGGGGACCTCCCTGGTGACATAAGGGGTTAAGTCTCAGCACTATGAAGCCGTCTCCAGCCACTGCAGCAGGAGTTCGATCCCTGCCCAGGTAGCCTGCTGCTCCTTTTAGCAGTGTATCTGCCTGTTCTGCTCCCACTCCTTGTCTGGTGAATCCTCACCGGCCCCTACCTGCCCCCCGCACCTGTACCACAGTTCTTGCATACATGCATAAATAAATAAACTAATTAATTAATTAATTAATTGATGAAATAAATAAATTAGAAGTACACCTTAAGGAAACCGTGCAACTCAGGGAAGCAACTAACTGAGCTCCCTGCCTTGGATTGGAGCAGAAACTCAGCGGCCAGAATGGCTCCCAGGGGAAGGATGGACATGTGCTCTTCGAAGACAACAAGTAATAAAAGGCCCCTCAGGCCGGCAGGGACACCATGCCTCTTAGCACGTCCTATAGTCACCCCGTTTTCTTCTTGGAAACACATCTGAACTTGCAGAGATGGAGGAGGCCCGGTGAGGGGAATGGAGGTACAAGACGGAAGCAGAAAACCACCTGAAATAGCCTAATGAGCCCTTGTTTTCAAATTCACACTCACGCGGAGGAGAAGTTTTACTTTGTCTGCATGGAGCCTTCTCGAATTGGTTTAGGCACCAGCCTCACACAACCTGCCTCCCATTCACGGCTTGACAAGTGTAGCAGTAAAATCCTACTTGTGATGCTCGGTGTTGCTTTCCTCCAACATCATTAAAACTGGTTTCTGTAAATGTGGGCCACCGGCCTTGAACTACTAAAATGCTAAGCCATCTCTACCCGAGCAATTAAAATATAAACCATGAAGAATAGGCCTTTGCGATAACCCCATTTTGGAAATCCGGAAAATGCAGAGCGGTGCTCAAAATGCAAACATAAACACCTGTGTATCTGGCTTCTAATAGAATAATGAGTAACCAAGGTTATAAAGTGCATACGTCTTCCCAAGTAGCCTCAAATTACAAAGCCATCTTACTCTATTTAATACGCGATGCAGTTTTAGAATCATCCAGCACCACAGTGAGTGACAGGATTTGAGGACACGCGAGTGAATGAGTCAGTAATTAGAAGCACACAGTGGCATTTTCTTGAGGAACTTGAAACAATCTTAGCCTGAAGGACTCCCCTACCCCCTCCTAGGCCAGTCGAGATCTCCAGGAAGGGAATTTTGCTGGGACCCATTAAGAGACTTTCCAACAGCTGAGAGCTATTTCTCAGGCTCTTTCTCCTTTCTCTCCCTTAATGCCCATATCCTCAACTAGGATTTGAGAAATTGCTGGAATTGAAGTTCCAGAAAAGGTTTCTTAAAAGAAACATGCTTCTGTAGGAATACAGGGGGGAAATCACCCCACTCTGGGTTCTTTTGGGGCTGGTCAAACAAATAAATTAACATCAGATTAATTTAATTTAACACCAGTAGGAGTAAAGGACCAAATTTAACCAAGTACATATGGAGAATTTACATGGCTATAAATTCCAGGGTAAATGAGAGAGACTAGGGGGTTTCCATGCTGAGCTAAGGAACCGGACAGGGACTTGGGGTGTCAAGGAGAGAGGAGGGGGCACTCCTGACTTCACAGGACAAAAGCTTGCCTCAGGCTGGCTGCCCTGCCTGAAATAGGTAATGAATCTGTCAATAACCAAAGCGCATGCGCAGACCGAAGCACATGCGCAAACCAAAAAAGCGCAAGCGCAGACTTTCATATATATATATATATATATATATATATATATATATATATATATATATATATATATATATCCTGCCCCCTCGCTAATAAAGCGTGAGTTCCTGCAGCCATCCATGTGAGTAGAAGCGTTTTTCATCCCCAGCCCCTCCGCCGTGTTCCTGAACCCTGTCGGCCTGCGGGACCAGCCGACAAGTGGCGCCCAACGTCGGGACACGAGTACGAGGGATCCTCTGAGGGACCGATCCATCAGTAAGGTAAGGATTAGGTAAGTGATCGGCATCATGGGCAATACCATGTCCAAGGGCCAACTTGTTAGAGCCCTGCAACTTCTGCTTAAACATGATGGAACTCCCATTAAGGTTCAGACCCTTCATAATCTAGTCTCAGTCCTCGCAAATACCAGCAAATGGTTCTTTCAGCAGGACACCGTCTCAGGACAAAACTGGGAAAAGGTCAAAGTAGACTTCCTTCTTCACAGGGACCTTTACGGACCCCAAACTGTTCCCCCCCGTATTCTTTCTGTGTGGCAACTAGTCTATGATGCCCTTAGTGATGGGGGAGCAGCTGCTTGTGAACTATTGGCTGAGGCATTGCGCTCTGCGGCTCAATCCGAAAGCGAAACTACGCCCGCCACATGCTCGACCTCGGCAAGCTCAGCCACGGAACCCCCCCCTTCTCAATCCTCAAATCCAGGGGGAAATTCCTCTTCAGAAGAGGGGCATGTGGAGGACAATACAGACTATCCACCTCCCTATGATAGACCACCCCCATCAACCAAAAATCGGCGGTATCCCTCCCTTCCCACTCTACTTCCGGGGGCTTGTGCAGTCCCTCACATCTGCTCTTTCAAAATTCACCTCCTCAAGCCTTTCTCAAACATCCCTCGAGGAAAGCACCTAGGAGCTTCTCTTTACATATTATTTCTGTAGTTAATATCCCTCTATCTATATTATCATAGCTGTAAAAGGCTATCTACATACTTAAATTAGTATAATAAGTTTCACCATAATCTAAAAAAGTCTGTTCACTTGTATTTGATAAAGTATCTTAAAAAATAGGCAAAAAGTGTTTCACCTAGCCGTCATATAGATTAGTTCTCTGCATACCTCTGCTACTTATTTCATCCCAGTGTGCTCATTTATTTTCTTTTCTAAATGTAAGTTAAAAAATAAAGTAGCAGAGCCAAAATCTTAACATAAAAAGAAAATATTTAGAGGGTGATAGTCCCCAGTGATACTTTAAGTAAAATTCAACCAAACCTGACACCTTAAAAAATGCTATTCCAGAGAACTTCCGTATTAACCACCATGTTCACATAGTACTGATTACTAGTCACTCTAATCCTGTAATGTATAATCCACGTTTTAATGTGTTCCATACATTCGTTTAGTTTGAACCCTCCCAATAACCCATAAGGTAGGTAATAATCCCATTTTATGTATGAGTCTGACTGAGATAATCTACACAAAAACACCACTGTTAAGTAACAGAGCCAAAATTTAACCTCAAAATCCCAACCACAATACAAACTTTTATTTAAATAAAAAAAAAAAAGACTACTGTACAATATTACTCTTCAGGTACAGCCTGTAGAGCCATGGCCTTGAATTACTTAACTCTACGGAAGTGCTTCAGAAATTCTTAGGTTTAGAGATAATACCATCTGGATACCTTTGCTTGAACCGAGCAACGACATCTGGGTCTAGTAAATGGATCCCTCTTGGTTCTAGAAAGGGGGGTATTCTCCCGTCATTCTTGTCTACCAATTCCACCACTGGACTCCTTTCTATAGTGTCTTACAATCTGCCATTCAACAATCAATCCTCCCTCAATTGTAGCTGTCACCGTTCCTCTTGTTGGTCTAAAACCCTCAGCAGTTCCTTCATTGTTGTGCGTTTCCCTAAGGTCGTTATTATGCCTGTCAGTGTGTCTGAGTCTACTTCTCAGGTAATCATCCAAAATCGACAAGCAGCATTGGTTGTTGGCGCCTTGATCTCCATCTTCTCGACGCTGGCAGCTGTGTCCGCGGTGGTCGGCGGCCTAGCTCTATCCAACTCCGTACTCAACGCAGATACCATCAACCTTCTCTCAGAAAGAGTCTCCAGCGCCTTTCTCACACAAAATTCCATCAACAACCATCTCGCAGTAGGACTACTCCAGTTGAATCAAGAAGTTTCCTTAATACAGGAAGAAATCGACTTACTGACTTTAACTGCTCATATCCCCTGTATGCCTACCTATGCCTTCACCTGCGTTACCCCTGCTGTTGTATCCAACTACTCCTCCCAAGTTCATTCCCTTAATGACTACCTGCGCGGCCCATGGAACCAACCTTTCTTAAATTTACTGTCCAATTGGCTAATCAGATCCTCACTATTAATCCCGATCAAGCCCTCTCCTGATTCTCCAAAGCTTGGGGATTGGTCAAATCCTTAGGTGGAGCGGTCTCACTCCTCAGTCTAATTTTCCTCTGTCTAGGGGTCATTTTTGTCATCTTGTGGCATCAATGGAACAGACGCAAAAACTTACGAGTAGCACTTAAACATGTGTGCTATTCCCCATTACAACCTTCTCAGAACCCAATGTCTGGATAAACATTGTGCTAGACCACTTGTAGGCCAATGACGGGTAAGATGGTGGTGTGCCCCATAGCAACCTAAGACAGCACCGTCACCTTATCCGAATCCAGGTAACGGACAGCCATGACAGGTAAGCAAGGGCGCATACCTGCCACAACCTAAGACAGGCCCTTGTGTGTCCCTCCCTCCACCTTAAAGTAAAAACGGGGGAGCTGTCAATAACAGACGCAAAACTTAACTTTGGCAATACCGCCTTGGCAATGCTGCTTTCTGGCTGACAGAGGGACCTGAGGTAATGTTCGCTTCCGCCAACGGAAAGAACTACAAATCTAATGCAATCTTAACAGAAAGGTGCAAGGTCCATGGAAAGCGCATGCGCAGAAAGTGAAAACAGGGGAGCTGGCAATAACCAAAGCGCATGCGCAGACCAAAGCACATGCGCAAGCCTCATAAAGCGCATGCGCAGAGGAAAGTGCATGCGCAAGCCAAGAAAAGCACATGCACAGACTTTCATATATCTATCCCTGCCCCCTCAGTAATAAAGTGCGTGAGTTCCTGCAGCCATCCATGTGAGTAGAAGCGTTTTTCATCCCCAGCCCCTCCGCCGTGTTCCTGAACCCTGTCGGCCTGCGGGACGGGCCGACATGAATCCAAGGGCAAGCTAGGGATAATTAGGCAGCTTAAGGGACAGTGCAGGCAGGGACTTCAGGAGAGTTAAGGAAAGATCCAGAGATAAGGGCAACAGGGTATCAGTGTTCCAGGGCAGGGAGAGGGGCACCCCAGACCCAAACCTGCCTGCTCTAAATAGGTTCTGCCATCCACCGCATCAGCACAAAACATGTGAGACTTTAATGGGAAGGAATTTTAATACAATTGGGAAACAACACAGGAAAGGCAAAGAATCTAGTTTCTAAATCAAGCACCCAAAGTTCCCCGTCCCCTCGTGGGTAAAAGTCCACCCAGGCAGGATTGGCCCAGAGCAAGGCCCCAAAGCCTGCCACAGTCTAAAGCACCTTCCAGTGGGGACCCACAGAAAAGGATCAGAAACAACCAGACCAGTCTGGAGGGAAAAGAGCAAAATCAAAATCAAGACAAAAACTGCCACTGTGACCTCCGCACGGGTCTCCCCCACATCTGTGTCACCCAGTCCACGACCAAAAGGCAAGCGCAGTCTCTTCATGTGTCTCGAGGCTCCACGTGCCTCCTCCAGGTCTCCTTCTGGCTCCATCCTGCTTCCTTCCTTCCTCAGTCTCCTCTGCAGCTTCTTTTCTCCCTGCTCAGCTTTCCCCTCCCTTGGGTGGGGCAGGAAACCTGGAAACTCCCCCTTTCCTGGGGACCACCCTGTTACATAGGGAGTGTCAGGAGCACAAACCATCTACCCACAAAGATGAGCCCCTCCCAGAAGATGATAAAACCTAATGCTGCCCCGACAATGCAGCAGCAGCTCTTTCTGCCCACCTGTGACTATGCAGTTGCTCCTTTTTGCCAACTCTCTGTCCTCTATGGGGCAGCGGCCTCCTGCCTGCCGTGACCTGTCCCCTGCCGGGGGCTTCTCTGCACTGACCTTCCCCAGCAGAGGCAGCTTTTTTCAAGGCCACCCACAGGTGACCACGCAGGCCTCTGTCAGCAAACCTGCCCCTTTGGGGCAGCTCTTTCTGCCTGTTGGTGTCTATGCAAGTGGCGTTTACTCTCCTGTCCCTTTTGTAATAAATCTGCTCTTGCAAACCTAACTGTCCTCTCTGTCTCGTGGAGAAACTTGCCCTGGAAACTCCCCATGTGCCGTCGAAAGGGGAGCTCTGATGACACCTTTCCCAGGGTGAACCCAAGGACTCTGCACTCCAAACCCACTGACTCCAAAAATGACATAGAAAATATTTCTCTTGTGCTCCAAAGGGTCTCCACGTGTCTCCAAAGGTGACATGGATTAGAAAAAATCTGCTCTGGGCCTCTTGGAAAAAGCCTACCTGGACATTTTTGGACAGGCCTATCCTTTTCCTTGAATAGTCCAACCGTTCTTATGCTACATTTTGAATTTTATACCCTCCAAGAGCAGCTCAATTTAGTAAGACCCTAGTCTTCAGTAACTAGTGAAATTTCAGCCACTATCTTTTGAGGTCTTGGTTGGTAAGAGATTTGTTTTTAACTACCTGCTTATTGGGGTGGCCAGAAGTTAGAGTGAATGCTGATTGCTTTTTGCTGTGCTCTTGTGATTTTAATATATATTTAATAAGCTATTTGAAAGGGAGATTTTGCCACAGGGGAGCATTCCAGAAAAGCACTCGATGGCTGTGTCTATGAATGTCAGAGTCAGTTTTACACCACAAAGGAGCTGCAGAAATTGTGAGAAGGAAATGACCCAGAAAAGCCAGCTAAGGCAGCTGCCCCCTGAAGTCTGACAATGATACTTAAAAAGCACCTTCCACATCGCCTAGGAGGTTGCAGACCTCTCTCCCAAGTTGTGAGATGTAACAGAGATAGGAAAGTGATTTGTTTAGAAAACATGCCTCCTTCCTTTCTCTCACACACAGAAATATAGATGTTCCATCTGCCCGATATAATACAGCATTGACATTGTACTAGATACAGGATCTTGCATCAGGCTTTTATCCTGAAGTAATTTGGGTCCTTACTCATTTCCCTTGGTGTTAATATTACTTTAAAAAGCAAAAATACATAGTATATTATTTTGAAAACATAGTGACTATGTGAATATAATTGATCAGATGAGCCTTTAAAGATTTAATTATTACAGGGCTGGTCACAGTCACTGCAGCATGAGTTCGATCCCCAGCTGGCCAGTCTGCTGACCCACATGGCGCAGCAGACCTCTCCTGACTCACCCACTGCTCCCCTCAGCAGTGTATTTCAGTGGATCTGCCTGTTCTGCTCCCCAACTCTGTCTCTGGTGAATCCTCTCACCCCCCCCCACCTCTGGCTTACACCCCAGTTCTTGTATGCATAAATATATAAATCTTTTAAAAAAATAAAAATTAAGATTTAATTATTACATATTATGGATAATGATTCAAAAAGCTTCTTTATAAATATATGTTTCCTTTTTCTTTTTGAATATGTACCTGCCAAGGGAGGGTCCTTTTTGAAATCCTTTGTTCATTGCCATCTACTTCCCTCCTGATTTTCCTGAAAGTTTTCTTCAAATATATCCACCTTGTTTAAAACTTTGTAACACTTAAAGACTGATAGACTCAAAAGTAAACACACCTTTGTTTATTTCTCTCACTCTCTCCTGAGGAGGTACTGCACAATATTGGTTACTTGATTAGGCCACGTGACTATTTGAATACTGGGAATATACTTTAACAAAGTGCTTTCTGTAATTATTTTATGATTTCTCCTTCTCTTTACCTACTTTGCAGAATGTCATCCTTAAGGCACTACCAGCAACAATGTATTCATCAGATTTTAACATTTGCCTGTTTGATGGACAGAAAAACTGCTTTTTTGTTTAATTTGCATTTCCATAATTACTTACCATAATTACTTTTATATGTTTTTTCAGCTCTTTGTGTCTATTTTGAGTACTTTTGTTCATGAACTTCACCCATTCCTCCTCAGTGTGAGTTTCCTCTCCATGATGTTGTAAGTGTTCCCTGCACAGTGATAGTGTTAAGCTTTGTACGTGTTGCAAAAATAAATTTTAGCCTTTTACCCAGGCAGGGGAAGAACAGGCCCTACTTCAGCAATGGTGAGGCCAGGAGAAACTTCATTACTCGTGCATGAGGTCCCAGACCTGGATAGCCTTTAAAGGTCTGAGCACTGGTCTAGAGACAAAGTGTTTCTTTTATACATAACAACTAAAGTTGGTTAGTTAGGGTGAGGAACAGGTGTAGAAGGATACTGGCAAGCAGGCCCATTTTATTTTTTTTCTATTTATTTATTTAATTAATTTTATTTTTATTTTTATTTTATTTATTTTTTTTTTTTAAATAGAGGCATGCTTTATTTATTTATTTGTTTGTTTGTTTTGTTTATACATGCACTGGGTACAGTCAGAAGCGCGGGAGGGTGAGAGAATTCACCAGAGCCAGAGCAGGGAGCAGAGCAGGCAGAAGGACCGAAGTACACTGCTGAGGGGAGCAGCGGGCGGCAGGAGAGGTCTGCGCGCCATGTGGGACCCTCCTCTGGTGGCCGGGGAGCAGCCGGGGATCGAACCGGCGCCGCAGAGGCTGCGGGCAGCTTCGCAACCCAGCGCCTAACCGCTGTGCCACCGGGGAGGCCCTAATTTTATTTTTATATTCCCCATACAATTGCAACCCCCCTTATTTTGACCCCAATCCCTCCTTTCCCCACCCCCACCCCCCATAGAGTGTCTCTGGTTCATAGTTGTTTGTTGATTTTGATATTTTCTTTCTTATAGTTATTCTTTTTCCTGGTCCTGTTATAGAGCAACCCCGATATTAAACGGGTTCCTGGCTGTGGGTCCTCACCCGCGCGCTTTAAAGGGACTTATGAATACTCTACTACAGACACACGCAAAAGGGTTCATAAAAGGTTTATTTACAAGAGAAAAGGAAATAAGGAAAATGTACAACTCAGGGAGAAAATAGGGAAATAAAGTCTTTAATGCGTCCTACCCGATCCGACGACCTGGAAACCCAAAGTCACTCTCAGAGCTAGACGGACGCCGCGAGCTGGCCGAGGGCCCCAAAATGGAGAGAGCCCCAAAGCCCACATGTCTGCCTTTTGTATCCACCTGGCTGCTTAACCCCACCCTCAGGTCCCAGCCACCTTCCCTTTAGTGGTGATGGGATTTGGAGTTCCCAGTGTCTTTGGCTTTGACCTGGGCTGGGGGTGGAGTCCACAAAGCCTGTATGGAATTTGCTTTGGGGCAGCCTTTTTCCCCTAACAATTCCCCCCTTTCACTTTTTGCCACCATTTCCATGGTGATGAAGATCGAATATATGGAGGTTGGGATGCAGTCTCAGATGAACATTTTGTCAGGTTCCAGTGTGAAAGAAAACCAGTCTCTCCAGGTATTTGTCCATTGTGGAAAGCAAAAGTCCTCCACTCCAGGAAAAATAGTTCATCAGTTTAAGCCAAAAAAAAAAAAAATCTGGAGGCGTTAGCCAAAACAAGACAGCAGATATGTAAAAATTTCAGGAAAAAATCTTAAAATGGTTCAACTGATGTAAAAACACAAATTTTCTCAACCTTGATCCCAAACTTTTAACAGCAAAGCAAAAGTTTGCAAACTAAATCTACTTTTAAACCATTTTTCCTATTTTTGCATAAAATCACAGGGTAGAAATAACTAACAGCAATTTTTAGCTGGCTTTGTTGAAATACTCCACACAGGATCAGAGCGAACCGTTGGCATCTGGTCGATGCAGGCTTCAGGTATAAAGTTGGTCTCATCAGACTCCACCTGGGCTTTCCTCTTCGCGAGGGTACCAGGGCATTTTCGTTGGCCGGGTTGTCCAGTCCTGCCAATGGAGGCAAGCTTCCTCACCTTCTTTGGAGGTCTCTGGAACCCTACAAACAAGGCAAACAGGTTCTCCTCTTCTTGGTTCAGCTCTGTTTCAACTTTCTGGAGGAGCTCCACACAAAGCCACACAATCAAACTCGCGTCCAATTTTTTTTTAAAACAGACAAAATCCCTATGGAAGTTATGCAAAAACAGACTCTAAGATAAGTAGCAAAAATTACTACCACTATTTGTATGCTGTGTTGGTATCAAGGGGAGAGAAAATGTGACAAGTTAGTTTTGCTGGAAAAAAAAATTATAACCTTTCTGCAGATCCTGGTTACTCAAAACAAAACAAAACAAAACAAAACAAAAACTTCGTGGATTCAGGACAGAATGCATAAAAAAATTTCCAGTATGTCAAAGAAACCTTAGTAAATGTCAGGTGTATTTCCAGGTCTATTCAGTCCTTTGTAGGAAAGTTTTTTCCTCTCAACAGTTCCATCAATAGGAATCTGTTGAGACTTTTTCTCCCTATATTTCCGGAAACAATTTCTGTAGGTGTGAAACAATTGAATTATACAATATTATAAGGTGAAAATCACCATTGACAATTTACATACATACCAGATACTACTGTTAACATTTTGTACATACCAAAGTTTTACCATTTTCCCAAGTGACAATGCTTCCCTTCCAGTTTTACTTCATTAGGTAAAAGCCAAATAAAACAAATTCATGTAATGCCTTCCCAGGAGGAAAGGGAGAAACTTCGTGGAGTGTCTCAGGAGCTCTACTGAGGTTCCACAAAATTTCCTTGCATCAGTCAAATGACAGGCTACCAAATTTGTACTTGAATTTAGATTTCTGGGAAGCTTTGCCATAGATATCAGAAAATTAACAGAAACAACAATATTCAATCTCTATGAAGGCACCGGCTTAGTTCAGTAGCACAATGTTGACAATCAAACTATAACTTTTTTTTTTTTTTTTCAATGTCTGTGGGCACCATGTATACCAATTTGTCAATCACTAGAGGTCAAGACGGTTAGACACAAGGACATACTGACAGACAACATATAGACACAAAGAGCTCTTTAGTTACCATTCATCACGCGTGGGATATCCCATACAACTGCAGTTTGTCTGATAGGCCAAAGTAACAATAAAAAAAACAAGCAGGAAAAAAGAACTTCAAAGTAAAAAAAAAAACAAAAGTTGATAGGAAATAACAAAATCAAGATTAAAAACCTTTCTATGTAAAAAAAAATACTGTCAGCATATGCATGATCCTAGATGTTATTTCACATCTCCTAAACTTTGAAAGGAAGAGATTGGTTAGAGCATGGTAGTTTTTTTCTTCTCAGGGTTTCTTCAAAAAAAAAAAAAAAAAAATGAGTTCTTGGGTATCCTGCAACAATAACTGGAAAAGGAGTCAGTAACATTCAAGTTTCTTTCTGTTTCTTAAATAAATATCTCAAGTCTTCAATGGGTTCACAAGACCAATGGGACTTCGTCTCTGGGTCGGTTCCTTCTGGCGCTTTCTTAACTCTGGAATGATGTACCCAGGGTTTTATACCTGCAAGTTTTAGAGAAGTATGTGTGCTTAGCAAAACATCATATGGACCAGTCCATTTTTCTGACAACTGGTTTTGGGCATCCCCACTCTGCCAGGTCTTCAGTAAGACCTGATCTCCAGGTTTGAAGGGATGCAATGGTTGATCAGGAGGCATAGAGATTCTCGAGGTTGCAAAGTTATGAATTACTGTCAGAACCTCCTGGATGTGTTTCACATATTGTGTGATCCGGCAATCTTGAGCTATTTCCGGACTGGCTTTCAGAACTGAGGCCTGGAAGGGTCTTCCAAACACAATTTCAAAGGGGCTTAATTGTAGCCCACTTCTAGGTGCCACTCTTATGCGGAGGAGGGCAAGGGATAGTACCTGGTCCCAACGAAGCTGTGTTTCTTGGCACAGTTTCGCCAAGGTTTTCTTTAAGGTGTGATTCATTTTCTCCGTTTGTCCAGAAGACTGCGGTCTCCATGCAGCATGCAATTTCCAGTTGATCTGTAACGCACTGCTTACTGCATGAGTAACATCAGAGACAAATGCTGGCCCATTATCACTCTGGATAGAATCCGGCAACCCAAAGCGAGGAATTATCTCCTTTAGAAGCTGTTTTGCAACCTCGGAAGCTTTTTCCGTCTTTGTGGGAAATGCTTCCACCCATCCCGAGAACGTATCCACAAAAACCAACAGGTATTTGAAGTTGCCTGTTGTTCTAGGCATTTGTGTAAAGTCCACCTGCCAGTCCTCAAAAGGGCACTTGCCTCGATATTGAACCCCAATGGCTTTGGGGTGGGAGTCAGTCTTGGGGTTATTCCTGGCACATAGTTGACAACCTCGGGTGATCCGTTGTGCTATTCTATGCAAATATGGTCCCTTCAAATATGGGCACACAGTTTCTAATAAGGCATCTCTCCCATAGTGGGATCCTTCGTGAAGATGTTTTAGCACCGGATATACCAGGGCCTCCGGGAGGAGGATCATCCCATGGGAGTTTACTCTCCAAGTAGAGCTGGGGTCAAACTCAGTAAATCCCCATGCACGAGCTCTCTCCTCATCCCGCTCGGTGTATTCAGGAGCATCCTGAGTCAGGTCCACAAGAGGGATGAGTGCACCCTGGAGGGCAGAACGGGCAGCGGCCTTAGCTGCCCGATCAGCTGCCCTGTTGCCCTTTGCCAAGTCAGACCCACCCTTTTGGTGGCCGGGACAGTGCATCACAGCGACAGCTGATGGTAAAGCTACTGCCTTTAACAAGGCCAGGATTTCTAATGGGTGTTTGACATCCTTGTTGCTAGCCGTAAGAAGTCCCCGCTCCTTCCAAATGGCCCCATGCATGTGGAGAATCATAAAAGAGTATTTTGAGTAGGTAAATATATTGACTTTTTACCTTTTGAGAGTTCCAAGGCATGGGTCAGGGCTATTAATTCGGCATTCTGTGCTGATGTACCTGCCGGAAGAGCCTTGGCCTCCACGGTGTTCTGGAGCGTCACCACTGCATATCCAGCACATCGACGGCCTTGATCCATAAAGCTGCTGCCATCTGTAAATAGCTCCCACTCTGGATCCGGCAGAGGCTGGTCCGTTAGATCTGGTCGGCTGGCATACACTGTGTCTATGGTTTCTAAACAGTTATGGATTAAAGCGTCATCCTCAAGTCTGTCTGCATTGCTTGGAAGCAGTGTGGCAGGATTCAGGGAATTAGAAACTTGCAGTTTCACATTAGGATTGTCCAACAGAGCTGCTTGATATTTTCCCATTCGCCCAGCGGTTAACCAAAGTCCACCCTTCTTCTCCAGCAACGTCAAGACCTGATGTGGCACACACACAGTGATGGGCTGACCCAATGTAAACTTCTCTGCCTCATGTAGGAGGTCACAAGTGGCAGCCACAGCACGCAAGCATGGAGGCCATCCCTTAGTGGTGTGGTCCAACTGTTTGGACAGATATGCAACGGGCTGCATTTCTGGTCCCAACAATTGGATCAGCACTCCTAGGGCAACCCCCTGTCTCTCATGTACATAAAGTCTGAATGGCTTCCTAAGATCCGGAAGTCCTAATGCTGGTGTTAGGGATTAAACTGCTGAAGTTCATGGTTGAGGCCGCGTTTGGGTCAAAACCACACCCACAACGGCCATATGCGCGGAGAAAAAAAAACTTTTCAAGACGTGAAACAAAGAGTTTCACTGCGAGTCCTGCAGACCTAATGTGCTTTTATGGTGACCAACGCAAGAAAAATTACTTTGGGCTGGTCAACCACGGGTGAAACGCGCCCCACGTTGGGCGCCAAGCTGTTATAGAGCAACCCCGATATTAAACGGGTTCCTGGCTGTGGGTCCTCACCCGCGCGCTTTAAAGGGACTTATGAATACTCTATTACAGACACACGCAAAAGGGTTAATAAAAGGTTTATTTACCAGAAAAAAAGAAATAAGGAAAATGTACAACTCAGGGAGAAAATAGGGAAATAAAGTCTTTAATGCGTCCTACCCGATCCGACGACCTGGAAACCCAAAGTCACTCTCAGAGCTAGACGGACGCCGCGAGCTGGCCGAGGGCCCCAAAATGGAGAGAGCCCCAAAGCCCACATGTCTGCCTTTTGTATCCACCTGGCTGCTTAACCCCACCCTCAGGTCCCAGCCACCTTCCCTTTAGTGGTGATGGGATTTGGAGTTCCCAGTGTCTTTGGCTTTGACCTGGGCTGGGGGTGGAGTCCACAAAGCCTGTATGGAATTTGCTTTGGGGCAGCCTTTTCCCCCTAACACTGGGGTGGGGGTGGAGTCCACAAAGCCTGTATGGAATTAGCTTTGGGACAGCCTTTTTCCCCTAACAGTCCCTCATTTAAGTTTTTTAGATTCCTGCTATGAGTGAGACCATCCGGTATTTTCCTTTTTCTTTCTGGCTTATTTCGCTAATCATGATCCCTTCCAGCGCCATCCATGTTGCCGCAAATTGCATGTGTTTACCTTTTTTGAATGCTGAGTGATATTCCATGGTGTATATGCACCACATCTTCTTGATCCAGTCATCTATTTTTGGGCATTTGGGTTGTTTCCAAAGCTTAGCTATTGTAAACAGTGCTGCTATAAACATAGGGGTGCAGGTGCTCTTTGGAATTGATGTTTCTGTGTCCTTTGGGTAAATACCTAGGAGTGGAATGCTGGATCCTATGGAAGCTCTATGTTTAGGAGGTCCAGAAATCTCCACACAGCTCTCCATAGTGGTTGGACCAGTTTGCACTCCCACCAACAGTGCAGGAGAGTTCCTTTTTCTCCACACCCTCGCCAACATTTGTTGTTGCTAGTTTTTTTAATATGTGCCATCCTCACTGGTGTAAGATGGTATCTCATGGAAGTTTTGATTTGCATTTCCCTGATGACAAGTGATGTTGAACATTTTTTCATATGCCTGTTGGCCATTTGCATTTCCTCTTCAGAGAAGTTTCTTTTTAGCTCTTCAAGCAGGCCCATTTTAGCAAACATTTGAAAAAAATTATGTCCTCACTCCATATCAAGTGACACAAGGCGAAAAGGTGTGCCTCCCAACCCCAGGGGTCAGGCAAAGACAGTCATTACAGGAACAGTAAAAATAACAAGAGGTCACACGTGTAGAAGTTCCTCAAGCTTCTGCCGTGCGTAGACCAACCAGCTTCCCGAGAGTGGCCGTGTGGCCGGAGCAGGACTTGATGTCTAAGGCGACATTGATGGGTTGATATTTGTAGCTTCAAGAGGAGGTGACTCTCTGGATCAGGGCTGCTGTCCATCCGCGGGCTGAAGTGTCCTTTTTCTGCTCTGTAGGCCCATTTCACTTTGGAATGATGCCCCCAAGGGGGTGGAACCTGAGACTCTTGACAAAGGATAAAAAAAAAAGGGGGGTAGGCTAGGTTCTGCAAAGGGGCGGGGTAAGGGGTGGGCACAGAGACGGGTGGGTGCCAGCTGGCTCTGCTGTTTAACTCTCTTCTCCTTGGAGGACACATGAATTTCAATACTCTCTGTGTGCACGCACTGTAAGATTTCCTGGAGACCCCTCCTCTGGCCTAGGGGGCAAGAGAGAAAAGCCACCTGCATAGACTTAAAGCCTGAACAGGCTCCCTCCTATGCAGGAATTCTAGAAGGAAAACCAGTATTTTCACACCCACTGATGACCTAGGAGCCAGATAAAGAGCTAACAATAGATACCCAGTCTCTGCAACTCTGCAGTGCTTTCTTTAGGAAGTGATTAAATCCTGAATTGCCTTGTAGTGCCTGCATATTTAGGTCTGGACAATTTAGAATGAGAAGCACCTCTTACAAAAAATAAGCTATCATCCTTAATGTCAGTGACACACTCTGCCTGCCTATCTACTCTGAATTCACACTTGTGTTTACTGCAACAGCTCTACAGAGTAAATTCTGTCCAACAGCTTCCAGGGCTCAAATTCTCATTTTGATGATCTAATAAACTCTTTATCCAGCCATCACACAGATTTTATTTCCAGTTAACATGTTATTAGGCACATAAATATAGGGTGATTTTGAAACTTTCAGTATAGCTTCAGTTTTTGAGACTTTGAACTGATTGCCTTTGTTTAACAGTTTTTTTTTCTTTGAATCCCCATAAAATGTAACTGTAACAGGGTGGTCCCCAGGAAAGGGGGAGGTTCCAGGTTCCCTGCCCCACCCAAGGGAGGGTGGAGCTGAGCAGGAAGAGGAGAAGCTGCAGAAGAGACTGAGGAAGGAAGCAGGATGGAGCCAGGAGACCTGGAGGAGGCGCGTGGAGCCTAGAGACACGTGAAGAAACTGCGCTTGTCTTTTGGTCGTGGACTGGGTGACACAGATGTGGGTGAGACCCGTGGGGAGGTGACCATGGCAGCTTTTATCTTGATGTTGATTTTGCTCTTTTCCTTCCGGGCTTGTCTGGTTGTTTGTGACCCTTTTCTGTGGGTCCCCACTGGAAGATGCTTTAGACTTGTAGCAGGCTTTGGGGCCTTGTTCTGGGCCGATCCCATATGGATGGACTTTTACCCACGAGGGGACGGGTAACTCTGGATGCTTCATTTAGAAACTAGACTAGAAACTAGAAACTAGACTCTTTGCCTTACCTGTATTGTTTCCTAGTTTTATTAAAGTTCCTTCCCATTAAAGTCTCCTATGTTTTGTGTTGATGCGGCGGATGGCAAAACCCATGTAGAATAGGCAGGTTTGCAGGGTTTGGGCTGACCCTTTTCCCTGTCCTAACATAACTACTTCCCATTAAGAGCACATCCTGTGTCCAGAAGTATGAACCTGTGTTGGTGATATTGTTTCTGGAGTTGTTGGTTTCCGAGATTGGGGTCGCCGGGTTCACTGTGGGAAAGATTTCACCAGAGCGCCCCTATTATAACAGGGTGGTCCCCAGGAAAGGGGGAGGTTCCAGGTTCCCTGCCCCACCCAAGGGAGGGTGGAGCTGAGCAGGGAGAGAAGAAGCTGCAGAGGAGACTGAGGAAGGAAGGAAGCAGGATGGAGCCAGAAGGAGACCTGGAGGAGGCACATGGAGCCGAGAGACACGTGAGGAAACTGCGTTTGCCTTTTGGTCGTGGACGGGTGACACAGATGTGGGTGAGACCCTTGGGGAGGTGACAATGGCGGGTTTTGTCTTGATTTTGATTTTGCTCTTTTCCTTCTGGGCTTGTCTGGTTGTTTCTGATCCTTTTCTGGGGGTCCCCACTGGAAGGTGCTTTAGACTTGGGACAGGCTTTGGGGCCTTGCTCTGGGCCAATCCTGCTTGGGTGGACTTTTACCCACGAGGGGACGGGGAACTTTGGGTGCTTGATTTGGAAACTAGATACTTTGCCTTCCCTGTATTGTTTCCTAATTGTATTAAAGTTCCTTCCCATTAAAATCTTATATGTTTTGTGTTGATGCGGCGGATGGCAGAACCTAGTTAGAACAGGCAGGTTTGGGGGTTCTGGGGTGCCCCTCTCCCTGCCCTTTAACACTTTAACCAGCACTGGTGAGTTCCCAGGTAAGTTTCCCCACAACACAGAGACGTTAGTTATATCCAAAAGGGCAGGGTTATTATAAAAGGGAGAGAAGAGTAAAGGACACTTGCATAGACACAAGCGGGCAGGAAGAGCTGCCCCCAAAGGGACAGATTTGCTGACAGGTTTGCAAGGTTGCAGGCGGGAGGCCTTGAGGAGAGCTGCCTCCGCTGAGGGAGGTCAGTGCAGAGAAGCCCTGGCAGGACAGGTCACGGGCAGGCAGGAGGTTGCTGCCCTGCAGAGGGACAGAGGGTTGGTGACAAAGGAGCACCTGCATCTGCACAGTGGGCAGAAGGGCTGCTGCCCTGGGCCAGTGCAGAGGCTGCCCTGATACAGTCTTCACTGTGGGAGAGGCTCACTCCTCCATGGAGTGGTTTGTTTGTTGTTGACTTTGAATAAACTATGTAGAATTTGAAAGGGGCCAGATTTCCACAATGGCCCTCAATCTGCATATCTTTACCTTCAGGTCAGCTCTCCTGACACTCCCTAAGGCATCTGATGCCTGCTTGGGTCTTGTGCTTTATGGTTCTGGGCGTTGTTGCCTGAGGATGTTAGATCCCAGGGCGGGTTGATGGCTGTGTTAATCCCTCTACCACCACCTCCTGCCCTTGGCATATGTGAGCCAGGTTTCTGGTCTTGTGGCGCCTCCTTTCCAGTTTTTCCTATTCTTTTTTTTTTTTTTTTTTTAAGATTTTTTTTATTTATACATACTAGAGCTGGGGCACAGGACAGAGATGTGGGTGGGGGGCGGGGTGAGAGGATTCACCAGGGACAGAGTGGGGAGCAGAACAGGCATCTGACTAAATACACTACTGAGGGGAGCAGCAGGTGAGACAGGAGAGGTCTGCTGCGCCATGTGGGTAGCTCCCTGGCTGGCTGGGGGATCGAACTCGTGCCACAGACGCTGTGGATTGCTTCATAGTGCAGTGCTTAACCCCTTGCGCCACCAGGGAGGCCCCGGTTTTTCTATTAATCCTCCATCAAGACCATTCACTATTTTTCCCATTTCTATTGTTTGTTTTACTACCTAAAATTATATTTTAAAAACTTATTTGAAATATTTAAGAAAGACCTAGTGTATGAACAGGATATAATGGACACTCTGGTGATTGATATTCAGTTTAAGAATTAATTATAACCTAAGGATTGAAGACCCTGGAGGACTCCATGCTCTTAATGTAACAGGGGGGTCCCCAGGAAAGGGGGGGTGCCAGGTTTCCTGCCCCACCCAAGGGAGGGTGGAGCTGAGCAGGGAGAGAAGAAGCTGCAGAGGATACTGAGGAAGGAAGGAAGCAGGATGGAGCCAGAAGGAGACCTGGAGGAGGCACATGGAGCCAAGAGACTCATGAAGAAACTGCGCTTGCCTTGTGGTCGTGGACGGGGTGACACAGATGTGGGTGAGACCCGTGGGGAGGTGACAGTGGCGGTTTTTGTCTTGATTTTGATTTTTTTCCTTTCCTTCCAGACTTGTCTGTTTGTTTCTGACCCTTTTCTCTGGGTCCCCACTGGAAGGTGCTTTAGACTGTGGCAGGCTTTGGGGCCTTGCTCTGGGCCAATCCCGCTTGGGTGGACTTTTTACCCACGAGGGGACGGGGAACTTTGGGTGCTTGATTTAGAAACTAGATTCTTTGCCTTTCCTGTGTTGTTTCCTAATTGTATTAAAGTTCCTTCCCACTAACGTCTCATATGTTTTGTGTTGGTGCAGTGGATGGCAGAGCCTATTTAGAGCAGTCAGGTTTGAGGGGTCTGGGCTGCCCCTCTCCCTGCCCTGGAACAATAATGCCTTCCCCAAATAGAAAACAATGACTGTCCTCATAATGCGTTTATTACCACTAAAAATTACTTCATAATTTTATAGTTATATAATTAAAAATATTTACTGTGGTCTTAGTATTTTAATTTCAGATTTAATAAGTATGGAACAACAATTTCACAAAACGTGAGATTTTGTGGTCCTCTCCTGTGATGTCTGTTGCTGATCTGTAGTATTCCAGTGCAGAAATAGCCTTGATTCACATTTGTTTCCTTCCTTTACTTTTTAGTTTTGGTTCAATAAACCCTGCTGAGAGGAACATTTACATATCCTAGAGAACCTGTGGGAGATTTTCTCTAAGTCAGAATAGTGCCCATTCTGGTTGATCAAGTTTGCTTTTCAAGGTGGTTCTACCAATTTAAGTTTCCACTCCTCAGCAGAATGCACTACACCCCATCTCTTTATTAGTGATATTCTGGATGTGATAATTGGTGTCTTATTATGTCTTAATTTGCATGTCCATGATTATTATTGAGTGAACTTCTTTTATATGTATTTTGACCTTCATATTCCCTATTCGTGTGTCTCCCAAATTTTATTGGGCTGTTTATCTTTCCATATTGATTTGCAGGAATTTTTAATGTAGTCAGTATATTGATATTTGTCAGTTATATGCATGGCCACAATCATCTCCCAGATCATGGCTAATCTGTTTTTCATTATGAAGTATTTCACCCATTACAGAGAGTAGATATAATGTACACATAGAAGATTTATATTATAATACAGTAAAAAATCTGGTAATAAAAATATCGCCAATGCATTCACGGTTCTCTGGAAACCAGTCCTTTTGTTCTGACTGTGTTAACCACTCTTTCTAGTTTTTATTGTCTTTTTTTTCTGAAGTAACATTGGTTTGCAAAACTGTAATTGAGAGGTATAGGTTCACGTTTCTTCAGGTTCTTCCCCACTTCAAGATATTTTTATATCCAAAATCAAGGCACAGAATGTTCTCATGTGCTGTGTGGCATGCAATAGTTCCTCTCCGGTGTGCTCCAAATAACCAATATCAGCATTCGCTACAGGTTAGTCTTGAATATTCTAGAATTTCATATAATTATATGTATGCATTTTGTGTCTCTTTTGCATAATATTATTTTGGAGACTTAAACATTTTGCTGTGTGTATAAGTAGCTTCTTTTTATTTCTGAGTCATATTCCACTGTAAACCAAAATGTGCAGGAAAGCGCTCCTCCTGCTCGGTGGTTGAGTTGTTTCTCTCATTTGGGTCTATTATTAATAAAGCTGCTATACTTGTACTTATGTACAAATATGGGCATACACTTTGTATGGGAGATGCTCTTATTTTTCTTAGATAGGTAGCTAGAGGAGAAATTGTTGGACTGTACATAACAATTGTGTTTAATTGTGTGTAAACTTATGTTTAACTCGGTAACATTTCCTAAGTATTTGTACTATGTTATATTCCCACCAGAAATGTAGGGGTGTTTCGGTGAATGTATGACTACTATGAAACTTTGGGTTTTTTTTAATTTTACCTGCTGCAATTTGAATTGCATTCCTTGAGGGCTAATACTGTTGAACATCTTTTCTTGTGCTTATTGGCGTGTCATATATCTTCTTTGTAATGTGTCTGTTGACCTCTCTTGTCTTTTTTTTCAAATTAAGTTGTTTTTATAACTGATTTCAAAGTGCCCTTCATGTATTCTTGATATAAGACTTTTTTGTGTGTGTGTATATTTATGTGTCTATCCATATCTGTACATATGTACATACATGCACATTATGTATAGATATGTAGATATATTTTATGTAGATAAATATATACATGTCTATATATTTACACATGTCTAAATCTACATGCATGTATATACAATTGTATACATATTTCTATGCACTTTTTAAAAAATTATTTATTTATGCATACATGAGCCTGGGGTACAGGCCAGAGGTGCAGGGTGAGAGGATTCACCAGAGACAGAGTGGGGAGCAGAACAGGTGGGTGGATCTACAGAAATACACTGCTGAGGGAGCAGTGGGAAGATAGGAGAGGTCTACTACACCATGTGGGTTGCTCCCTGGCCGGGATCAAACTCATGCTGCAAGGCTGTGGATAACTTCATAGAGCTGAGACTTAACCCCTTGCACACCAGGGTGGCCCTCTACTTATTTATTTTAGTAATGCTTGGTCGTTTTCTCTTTGGAAGTCTTACACCTATTTTGCTAAACTTATTAATTTTTTTATGTTTTGTTGAAACCATCAAATAGTATAATTCACATTACATTTATAATTGGTGTTAGTGTATAAATTCTTTTCAATTTGTATGTCTTTTTTTAACTTGACTTGTTACATTGGTGAAGTCTTGATACATTTTTAAATAGAAGCGGTAAGATTTTGTTGGTCTTTACTATTGTCTTATCAGGTTGAAGAAGTTCTCTTTTTATTTCTAGTTTGTTAACAGTTTTTATCGTGAATAGGTATTAATATTTATCAAATCCTTTCTCCTCATCTATAATAGTATTTTTTCTCTCCTGTCGTAAATATGCTGAGATATATTCTGGCCAATGACTAGAACACTTAACTCTTTATTTTTATCATTATAATATTACCACACATAAAGTATATGCCTGTAAACAATATACTGTGAGCATGTTTATTTTTGTGACTTTATATCATTGGTTTTGTACCCATGAATGTTACACTTTCCCACTTAAAAATATATATTGACATGATACGATGACTTGTTTATCTTCATTGATCTGTAGCATTTACTTATGTAAACATTATACACTAAAATCACAATCTCCCATAAGAGCATATTTGGTTTGGTTACCAGTTTTTGCTGATAAAAAAATTTTCAGTATGAATATTTTTAAATACATCTCCTAGTGCATGTGTGAAAAGACATGTGTGTTACTTGGGATGCAATTGCTGGGCAAAGCATCTTACATGTGTCTAAACGGGGGTTGGGCAAAGAAATTGGAAATAACAGTAAGCTCAGCAATAACAAATAAGATACTGCTTCAGTTTCACAAGAAGGTGCATATTTCTTTTCCAAAATGAGTGCACCAATTTATACTGACACAAATGAATAAGATGAGCTGTTTTTCTAGGTGCCCAAAAAAATCTTCGTAGTAGCTTTCTTTTTAAAGTGTTCTCCATGTGGTGCATGAACATTGGTATCCCTTTATGGTTTTATTAGTTGATAAACAAACACCAATGTTTCCTTTTTTTTATGCTTATTTTTGATTCTTGTTTGTCTTTGAAATGCCTAGTCATATACTTTTTATGTAAACTGCAGTGACATTACATTTTAGATTAATTTGGAGAAAATTATAATTTTATATTGAGTAAGTAGATTAAAGTCATTTACTTTTGCCTACCTTAATGCTATTAAATAGGGATTAATATTCTCCATTATCTCTGTTGTTAGAGTTATTCCAAGTTTATTAAGTTTTTAATATTTTGGCAATGCAAATAGCGTGTCAGAATTATACTTTTTAACTGTATAATGCTGATGCATAAAAATTCACTTTATTTTTTATTTTGGTTTTATGTATGGCAACTTAGGTATACTTTTTAATTATTAATTTTAGCAGATTATAGATTCACATGCTTCTTTTTTGCAGATATTTATATTCTTTTCACTGGGTATTTATTTGCTTTATTTATTTATTACTTATTTATTGGTTAAGACTTCCAATAAAATACCAAATGGAAGTGATGATTGTCAACTTCATTTTTTTGCTGCTCACTTTAAAAGTCATGCTTCTGAGCACGGGCTATAAAGTTGAATGGGGTTTTGATAGATAATCTTTATTAGGATAAGAAAGCTTGCTTTTATCCCAAGTTTGAAGAAGCATTTACTATTATTACTATTATAGATACTAAATTTTTATCACATCTTTGCTTTCTCTTCTATTGAAGAAAATAAGAGTTTTCCCTTCTAATATGCTAACATAGGAAGCTATTAAAAGATTTTCTAAAATTAAACCAATGTCAAATTTGTTTCTCCACTTAACAAATATTCATTAAGTGCTTACTTTGTGCTGGGATTTTTCTCAAATCTTGTAATAAAATCATATGTAAATTAAGCTAATAAATATATAATATGGTATATGGCAATAAGGGTTTTAAATACAAATGGAGATTGGCAGGTGCTTATCTTGGTCTTTTCAGACTGCTGGAAGGAAACACCACAGCAGGTGACTTATAAACAACAGACATCTGAAGTCTTGGCAGCCCAAGCCCAAGGTGCCAGTGTGGTCTGGTTCTGGAGAGGACCCAATTCTCAATTCCTAGCTCACCCCATCTGTTACATCCTCCTTGATGGAAGGACAAGGGTCCTCTGTGGGGTCTCTAATTCCATTCATGGGGCTCCATCCTCATGACACCAGCCCTGCCCAAAGGTCCCACCTCCTAGTATCATCATCTTTGGGCGTTAGGACTTTAGCATATGAATTTAAGGAGACAGAAACATTCAGACCATAGCATTATGCCTCTGGGTTCTCACTTTAAAGAAGGATCTAAGAATGTCCCATCTGACAAAAATGACACCTAACCAGAGACTGAGGTAAGAAAATGAACTGTGTGGGTCTAGGCAGGAAGAGCTTTCCAGACAAAGGAGTGGTAGGTACAAAGGCCCTGCGGCAGTTACACTCAGGAATAGCTGATGAGTGAGAGGGGAGCAAGCTGTGCCGTGAGTGGTCACAGGCAAAAAGCACCAGCAGCACATGGCCATGGAGGCTGACTACTCAGATGCCTCATTGCAGATTCTTGGTGATAGGCAGACGGTAGGTTTTTTTTTTTTTTTTTGGAAACAAATAAAACTCTGGAGACTTTGAACATGACTTACTTTTTTTTTAAAAAAAAAGGTTTATTTATACATACAAGAACTGAGGTGTAGGCCATAGGTGTGGGGGCGGGGGTGAGAGGATTCACCAGAGACAGAGTGGGGAGCAGAACAGTAAGATCCACTGAAATCCACTGCTGAGGGGAGCAGCAGGGAGATTGGAGAGGTCTCCTGAGCCATGTGGGTCAGCTCCTTGGCTGGGGATTGAACTCAGACTGCGGTGGCTGGGATAGCTTGATAGCACTGAGACTTTAAACCCTGTGCCAGCAGGGAGGCCCATGACTTACTTTTTTAAATAAGTTACTTGGGCTCCTTTTGGGAAGATAGAGTGAACACAAGAGAGACATGCTACAAGCAATCAGGCAAGTGCACAACTACGTGGCCCAGATGAGTAAGGAGGGCTTGGATCGTGTGCAACACTGGAACCCATAACGAGAACAAATACTATTCTAACACTACTTTCCAGCACTCTGTATAAATATGTACGCGTTTCCTCACTGTCACAGCTTCACAAACTAGCCACTATTTTTACCTTTATTACCTATGAAGAAACAGGTACAGTGAGGAGAAGTACCTGCACTTGTTTAAAAAGCATCAAAGCAAAGATTGGAAGTCCAGCAACAATAAACAAGTCTACCTCTAAAGGCAGCTCTAGGGAGGTGTCAAAGACAACCAGGGGCAAAGACAGGAAAGTTTCTTGATCCAGCTCTCCCCCTAGAGGGAGAGCTCCTGGTGGCCTGAGACTCCACTGGCGGAGTTTTTAATTGTCTATGACCCAAGGATGTGTTGCTTAGAGTAGGAATCTCCACTCTTGGGAAGCATGGAGAGGATTCCCTTGTTGAAGCTAGTGGAAGAGGTGGAGAGCTTTGGAAAATTTTCTTTGATAACTAGTATATTTAAAAGGAGACGCCTGGTTTTCTTGAGTCTGACAGCTGCAGCAGACTTTCATGGTGATGAATAAAAGGACAAGGAAGTAGACTCTGGGGTTCTTGCTTTATTCCCTCCCCTACTTAACCTGAATTATCTGTCCTTAATACTCAAATGCTGAATCTGAATTTTCTCTGGCTGAATGGTAGAAAAGTCTTTTTTTTATATTTAAAAAAAAAAATAAAGCCTAGTGCATTGTCAAGGTGATGCCACGGAAGGCCAAGTTTTATTATTCCTTGTAGAAAACTGTCAATCATGTGTCTCTGACAGTCCCTGGGCACCCCAGCTGCTGATACATACTTGGTCATTTCCATCATTTCCCAGGAGGAAAGTCCTTTCTCTAGACCCCCTTAGGTATTTTTTGCTCATCTCAGATTTATCTTTAGTAAGTTTTTTAAAAAATCAGATCTCAAAATGCTCAGGAAACCAGAGTTTAGGTGCAAAGGTAGGAGAATAGGCAGTGCCGAAGAAAATAATGTCTGTGTATGGAAGGCATGTTGTGTGAAATGTATGCACGAGTTTCAAATATTGTATATATACAAGCAAACATTTATTTACAAATATGAGTGCTTTCCAATGTGTACATGTGCCATGTATACATGTGCATAGATGCTTGTTTATATTATATATTTGTAGTATATGATGGTACCTATTTATAATGCATGTAATACACAATGTTATATGCTGTGAGTGATTACAGACAGCCTAACACAGCTGCAATATGTAATGCACATGAAGGTTGAGAACCATTTGAAGTCTTGAGAAGCTCTCAGATAGTCACATCTCTGAATCTTGGTGTGAAGTTCTGTTTGGTGGAACTTGAGGAAATCTGGCTGGTGGACTGAAAAATCAAATTTAAATAGTCTGAAATGACTAGATCAGAATGTAAAATGGCCTCCCTGGTGGCACAGGGGTTAAGGCAGAGCTATTGATGGACAGAAATAGGAAAAAAACTGAACAGGAGGCACCACAAGACCAGAAACCAGGCGCACACAGGGGGTGGGGGTAGAAGACATCAGAATCTCAATCTCTTACTCGATATCAAGTC